>NC_069502.1:364429996-364454803 GCF_027579735.1 Bombina bombina
TGTATATGTGTCTATGTATGCATGTGTGTGTATATGTATGTGTGTATGTATATGTTTATGTGTGTGTGTGTGTGTGTGTGTATATGTATGTGTGTATATGTATGTGTTTATGTGTGTTTGTATATGTATGTGTGTAATGTATGTGTTTATGTATGTGTATGTGTGTGTTTATGTATGTATGTGTGTGTGTGTATGAATGTATGAACACACACATACATAATATTGAAATAGGTATTTAGACAGATAGATAGATAGATTATAGATATAATATATATATATATATATATATATATATATATATATTATAGATAAATAGATGATAGATACATTGATAGATAGATAGATAGATAGATAGATAGATAGATAGATACACACACATACATTTTTAAGGTAAATCTATACCTTGTTAACAGGCATGTTTTTACCAGTAATCGCCACGCCTACCCACCTGTATAACTTACCCACACAGAGAAAGAAACAGGTGATACGTCCCAGCTAAGTTCCCATACATTAGGTACATTCCATCTATACAAATCTGCCCAGTGCCTGGGAACTGACTGATGTGATGCACTGTATGTGAAACCCCATATATTATGTTTATTTCCCAGGCTAAATCCCCCAGGTTGCTCTAGATGTTGTGATGCTTATACACTTTACAGATAAGTAAATGAGACTAGCGGCAACCACAGGGTTAAGTTTGCTCTCCTTATCAAATATTTCTTGTCCCATTGTATTTGTGCAGTGAACTTTGCATCATGCTATTCAGCCACAACTTATATTCTCCTAGCTACCAGTAAGATTAATTTGATCATTGTAATGTAATTATTACACTGTTTACCCAACGCTTGATTTCAGGTTTGCTGTTAAGAAATTAAAGTCTTGCTGTGTGACCAGACTCCTTTGTACATGGTGAAATGAAACAGTCTCCTTTACTTAGTCTCAGGGCTCCAGCTTCTCTGGCCATGGTCTCAATTAGACAAAATGGAAACAATTTTCTTTTATAGCAATAACTCACTGTTCTGCAGATCACTTTCAAAATATACAGTTTATTAGTGTGTGCTGACCTTGGTGGCATGAAGTGGCAGGGGTGGAAGGAGACAAGGAGATCTATCTGCCACCCTTGGGCTGTGATTATTAGAAATTAATTGGGTTCAGGACCCTGTGTTGCATTGGTAAATTAATAGCTTGTCTGATGCCGAATTATTTGTCCAAGGGGCCATATGGGGGGGGGGGGGGTACGAAATGTAACCCCAAGAGGCTGAAATAGTCCTGTGGAGCCTCTGTCAATAAATACACCAAAGAAATGGTTCGCTTGTGTGTGGGAGGAGGTGATTCTGAAAAAAAGAATTTATTTAGCTAGATTTTCATAGTACCCATTGTTGTGGAGGGGTCTTTAGGGGTTAAAATAAAACATCAAGATCCTGTATACAGGGAGTTGTCGTGCTGGAGTATAAGTGAAAAGAGAGCCTAAGGCAAAAGGAAATTACTGCAAGCCAGTCTGACCTTTCAGAGAGGTAATCAATCAAATGATCAACAGGGATATTTATCATTGCTATATGGGGCTGTTACAGGGGAAGGGAAAGGAAAGCACCAAACTTTGGATAAAACCAATAAGCCTAAAGACAAATGCACAGAATATAATAAATGGGAGCATCTCATTGTTTGTTTTTTCGTGTTAACCCCTTAGTTGCCCAGGCGTTGCAAGTGTCCCTTTAATTTGTGCCACAGTTTTACACAGCTACATTCAGACAGACGGGAGAAAAATCACTTTCAATGCTGTCATTGAGGTTTGTTTCAGTGCATTTCTTACTATATCGTTTAGTGCAATGTATTTAGAACCATATAAATATGGCACAGAAAATAACATTTCCTATTATTGTCTGTCATTAAAATAAAATAACAAACTAGAAACGCATAAAAAAAGAAATGGGAGAAATAACTCAGATTACTGATAAACGTTTGGTTTTAAGTCAATTAGCAGAGATCAGTTTTATCTGGATAAATAGTTTAGGTATTTAGCCTTACAGCATTATGTAGTATTATTCTGTCATTGTATATTAACCTCTTATGATCTGCACAATGTGCAGAGCTAAAATAAACCACCAGCTAGGATTTCTTTGGGGGGGGACACAGAAAGGTAATTAGTAGCACAGACAAAACTAAATACTTCATTAATGACTCTTTCACAAAATAAACCTCTCATGTATAAGAATGGAAAGCACCATTTTCTTACCATGGCTTTGTTATATTGTAACGATAGATGACCATAAAAATGTAAGATGAAAAATCTCTAAGCATCTTTCTTTTTTGTCCAGATCATTCTAAGCCAGAGCTAGAGATTGTATTATTATTATTATTATTACTATTATTATTAATAATATATTATTATTATTATTATTATTATTATTATTATTATTATTATTATTATTATCACTATAAACAAAATAATAGTTTATTGCTTTCTCTCCATTATGTTTTTACTGTCTTCATTATAGGAGCAGTAAGAAGAACGAATCATGTAGCAGAACTTGTAACTGTGTCAGTTACGTCATATTCCGATTTTTTTATTTTCTAGTGAAATATTCCTGTACTACATTTATTAGAGTCACAGTATTTTTTTATTATTTTTATATTTATTACATTTATTAGTCACAGTATTTTTTTATTATTTTTATATGTATTACATTTATTAGAGTCACAGTATTTTTTTTTTTATATTTATTACATTTATTAGAGTCACAGGCGTTTTTTTATATGTATTACATTTATTAGAGTCACAGTATTTTTTTTTTATATTTATTACATTTATTAGAGTCACAGGCGTTTTTTTATATTTATTAGAGTCACACACATATTTTAGAGTAACAGTATTTTTTTATTTTATATTTAATTTATTTATTAGAGTCAAACACATTTTTAGAGACACAGTATGGCAAATTAATCCTCCAAACTGCTTTAAACTTTCTTTCACTGGTATTACTGGTACAAGCGCACATTAGATAGATAGATAGATAGATAGATAGATAGATAGATAGATAGATAGATAGATAGACAGATATACAGAGACAGACATATTAGATAATACAATTTGAAATACAATTTCGTACATTCTTAAGACTAAGACTATTTTATTTAAGATTATTTTGTTTTGTAAAATGGATATTGTCATTTTGTTTCAAGTTCAAACGGGTGAAACAGCCAGAAACACTTATCATGATGTAACTGCTTGCCTTGTATCTTTTACTCTGCTGCAATAATCGTCTACAATTTGCACCAACTTACAAGGCACATACAAGGTTAATATAAAAACGTCCTGCTCTATGGATAGTGTTTTACGGTGTAAGTGCAAGAAGATCACCAAGAAGCAAACTGTTTGTAGACTGCAGCGGTCTGTAGCGCCACCCAGTGGGATAAGTTAGTGTTGCACATTTTTGTTGACAGAAGAATTGTCTGTGGAAAAAGTATTGTCCTGTAAATTATCTAAAGTAAATAGCAAAAGTGACGAATAGGTGATTATTCGCAGAAATGATCGTGACAATATATAGCTGCTTCAATGATAACCTTGGTCGTGCAGGTGAGTACCTCGGAAGGTTCTGTGCATTTGGCATCTTACACTTCACCGGTACTTTCAGCACACAAGAGGTGCATGAAGCTATCACCCATCTCACCCTTTAGGTAGACGATTGCACACACACAAAAAAAAGCTTTTATGCAAGCAGCCATCGCTAACACACTTTTAAATGGGCTGGGGCTCTCTCTTTTCCCACTCCTCACTGTGAGGTTGGTTACAGCTGTGCATCTTCTTTACAAAGCTTTTCTATGAGAAAATGCTGCATTACTAATAGCTAATAGCTATTTCAAACATCAAAACAAAGGTAAAGGATTTGTTTGTAAACAATCTAAAACACCCCAGCAGATAAAATGGATATGTGAAGACATTCATGGTTACATGAGTAGCGCTTTTTGTGTGCAATGGAAATAGCACGTGTATTATGAGTTGAAAGCAAATGTGTTTGCTCCAATGCAATGGCAATTTTACTCTTGTCGAGTTAGTGCGACTTCAGAGCTTTCATAAAGGGTAGGGGAAGAAAAAAGTTGCATTAAACACAACATAAATACATGTACACGTACAGTTACAGTCATGTAAACACTGTCTCATAAAACTATATGCAGGGATAGGCAAGGTGTCCGTACACGGACACTGGTGTCCGTGACTAGCCCTTGCAGTGTCCGCCACAACCTTAGTATATGTTTTGATTGAATAATAGGAATAAAAAAAATAAAAAAAATATGTAGTGTGAATAAAGTTAGTGGCTTGTCAAGAGACTGCTAGCGATATTGGGTGATAAGTTATGGAATTACTAAAGCCTGAGTGAAATACTAATACTGGATGTGTATCTGCATCTGTATAATAACACCCAGCTATATACAAAGATACAGTAGTGACACTGGCACATGCGTAGCCAGACAAGGGTTGGTTAAAGGGTCAGTGGTAACTGCATAAGTATAATAACACCCAGTGTTATATAATGACCCAGTAGTGACACTGGCACATGGGTATAGCCAGACAAGGGTTGGTTATAGGGTCAGTGGTATCTGCATCAGTATAATAATAACACCCAGCACTATATAATGACACAGTAGTGACACTGGCTCATGCGTATAGCCAGACAAGGGATGGTTAAATGGTAAATGGTATCTGCATCAGTATAGTAACACCCAGCACTGTATAATGACACAGTAGAGACACTGGCACATGGGTATAGCCAGACAAGGGCTGGTTATAGAATCAGTAGTATCTGCATCAGTATAATAATAACACCCAGCACTATATAATGACACAGTAGTGACACTGGCACATGCATATAGCCAGACAAGGGATGGTTAAATGGTAAATGGTATCTGCATCAGTATAGTAACACCCAGCACTGTATAATGACACAGTAGTGACACTGGCACATGCGTATAGCCAGACAAGGGATGGTTATAGGATCAGTGGTATCTGCATCAGTATATTAACACCAAGCACTATAAAATAATGTTTTTAATTTAAAATGTACCTTGGTGTCCTTCACTAAGGTCTGTAATTTGGAAAATGTCCTCCACAGCCTTTGTCTGTGCCTATCTCTGACTATATGTATCTTTTTAATTATTTAAAAAGTTATAATGGCTGAAAGATAGATGATATAAGGTGTTAGAAAACAAAATATCTGCAAAGAGCTTTAATATATATATATATAAAGCAAATGAATGCACTAACAGGACTTCACATCCAAGTGTCAAAAGTTTTATTTGAGATTTTGGCAGGGTCGGCTCCAGAATGAATGAAATGGGAGGCATTTTTTTTCACGAGGGGGCACGCATTTACAAAGCATGTATGAGAGTCAAAATAAGAGCAGACCTACATATTCTGCAAGAAAGTGTAGCCATCTTGATATTTAATTTATAGCCAATGCCAGTATTAAAGGAATATATTGTAAAGGAGATGGAAATAATTGAGTCTGGACAACTTTTCTCTTTTGGCACACAAACTATATATGTGCTAAATCACTAGGTAAAAGAATGAAGTCTAAATCCTATGCAGTGCACTAAAACAGAGCCATTAAACTTCAGAGCCGACCCTGCATTTCGGGGATCAGCACGTCCCCTTCATTCATTCTCTGATGAAGGGGACGTGCTGATCCCCAAAACGTCAAATAAAACTTTTGACACTTGGATGTAAAGTCCTGTGAGTGCATTAATTTGCTTCCTATTGCCTACATTTTTGCACCCAGGCAGTCGGCCCAGGAGGGTGGATTCACTTAGTGGAGTTGTATATAGATAGATAGATAGATAGATAGATAGATAGATAGATAGATAGATAGATACATATATAAATCCGATGCGGATCCAGCACTCTCTTTTTCACAGTCAACACATACTGTAATGTTAATTCATTAAGATGGAAAATGGTAGAACAAAATATGTATTCCTGACAGAGGGGGAGACTGCAGTAGAATACTACTCAAAAGGGAAACCTTTTGTATATTCACTTTGGAAACTAGAAAGTCAAAAGGTTTCAATTCTGAGTTCAATTCAATTAACTTTTGGGCATAAAAAAAAAAACCAATAAAACCACAAAACATTACGTACCACATGTGAATAGGGGGAGTCTAAAAACAAGAGTCAACTATACAGAGGTTAGGGAATTTTGATAACCTCTAAACCTCTAATAAATATTTTAAAAACACTCTTCCACTACAAAATATGGTGAAGGTCCCTGCTACACATTTGATTTTTTAATATATTCAATATATATACACATATAAGAATCCGTATATTCTATATATATATATATATATATATATATATATATATATATATATATATATATATATATATATATATATATATATATATATATATATATATATATATATACACACATATAATAATCCGTATATTCAATTTGAAATATGTATTCCAAATGGTTAAATTAGCCCTCCTTTGCTTACTTCCATTATATACCGAACTATTAACGTCACAGCAAAAGATATATACAGGTTAATCATTTGATTGAGTGCAATATCACTATGACATAAAGCGTAATACAGCACACTGAACATGGATGAAGAGATAATAACACTTATCAGGCTGATTGCCTATTTTACAGATATTTTGTATCATTTTGTAGCTTTGCAATAGCTATAGTGACAAAGTGCAATAGTAAAGGGATAAGTGCCGCTTTAAGAACAATCAATGTGTACAAGAGTAACCATGTGATCTTTATTGCACCAATGAAAGATGAGTAGGGGTTTTAAATAGCAAGCACTGTTTGATTAGCTTTAGCATCTATGATTAAGGCAATAGTCGAAACGCGTAAGATGCGTTAAACTTGTCTTGCCTTGCCTTGGTTTACTATTATGCCAATAAAAGAAGGAGCTTGAAATTTTACCTATGGCAGTGCCGACTATTCTTTTTTTTTCTGACATACATAGACATGTCTAAATATGTGGGTGTATGTATGTATATATAAATATATATATATATATATATATATATACATGTGTGTGTGTGTACAGATGTATATACGTATTTATGTGTTTTACTGTATATGTACTGTACATACAACCCCAATTCTGAAAAAGTTGGAACAGTATGGAAAGTGCAAAAAACAAACAAAAAGAGTCATTTGAAATTTCAATTCACCCTGTACTATATTGAACACATTATTAACACATTATTTGATGTTTTACTTTGTGAATTTAATGTATTTTTGAAAATATACAATCATTTGAAATCTGATGGCTGCAACATGTTTCAAAAAAAGTTGGGACAGGGGCAATTTAGGACTAATAGTAATGTGACAAGTTGAAATAAGAAGGTGATGTGAAACAGGTGAGGCAATTGTGTAATCATAGTATAAAAGGCGTCTCCAAAATAGGCCTAGTCCTTTAAGAGCAAGGATGGGTCAAGGCTCGTCAATCTGCCAACAGATGCGTCAATGAAAAATCCAACACTTTGAGAAAAACATTCTCCGAAGACAAATCGGTAAGATTTTGTGCATTTCCCTTTTTGCAGTGCACAATATAATTAAAAGATTCAAGGAATCTGGTCAAATCTTGGTGTGTAAAAGGCAAGGTCAAAAACCACTTTGGAATGCGTGCAATCTCAGATCCCTCAGACGTCACTGTCTCAAAAACTGCCATGAGTCTGTAATGGATATCCTGACATGAGCTCGGGAATACTTTGGTAAATTTTTGTCAGTCAACACCATTCGCCGCTTCATCCACAGATGCAAGTTAAGGCTTTACTATGCAAAGCAGAAGCCATACATCAACACTGTCCAGAAGCCCCGCTGACTTCTCTGGGCTTGGTCTCATCTGAGATGGACAGTACCACAGTGGAACCGTGTTTTTGTGGTCCGATGAGTCAACATTTCAAATCGTTTTTGGAAAAAACAGCCGTCGTGTTCTCCGGGCTAAAGAGTAAAAGGACCATCCGAGTTGTTATCAGCGTCAGGTCCAAAAGCCAGCGTCTATCATAGTATGGGTGTGTGACAGTGCCTATGGCATGGGTAACTTGCTCATCTGTGAGAGCACCATTAATGCAGAAAGATATGTATACATTTTGGAGCAACATATGCTGCCATCCAGACGTCATCTCTTCCAGGGACGTCTTTGCCTTTACCAGCAGGACAACGTCAAACCACATTCTGCCCGTATTACAAGCACATAGTTACATAAGCAGAGAGTGCGGGTGCTAGCATGGCCTGTCTGCAATTCTGACTTGTCTCTGATTGAGAATGTGTGGTGCATTATGAAGCACAAAATAAGGCAACAAAGTCCCTTTACAGTTGCGCAGTTAAAAACTTGCATAATGGATGGATGGGGGAAAATTCATCTTGCTAAACTTTACCAATTGGTGTCTTCTTCAGTGCCCAAACATCTAATAAGTGTTATTAAAAGAAAAGGTGATGTTACACAGTGGTAAACAGTCGACTGTCCCAACTTTTTTGGAGTGTGTTGCAGTCATCAGATTTGAAATTAGTGTATATTTTCAAACTTTATAATGTGTTTTCAATATAGTACAGGGTGAACTGAATTTTCAAATGACTCTTTTGTTTGTTTTTTTGCATTTTCCATACTGTCCCAATTTTTTAGGAATTGGGGTTGTATTTAACATTCCAACGTTCTTCACTTACAGGATAATGCACTTTTTATTGTAAATGCATATTTCTATATATATCTATATACACTTATACCTAGGGTGACCATATTGCTGCTTTAAAAAGGGACACATGAAAAATACATGTCAGGGCTGTTTTCAGGGCTGTTTAAAGAAATGTTTTGTATAAGAACCCTGACATATGTATTTTTCATATGTGTCCCTTTTTAAAGCGGCAATATGGTCAGCTTACTTATACCTATATATCTATTCCTATAGATATATAAGTATAGATATGTATTTGACATTAATATTATCAGATCTATATAGACATGTATATATAATAATAAAAATACATTTTTGTTTTCTATGTGAAGAACATAGGGCTAGATTACGAGTCTTGCGTTAGCCTTAAAAAGCAGCGTTGAGAGGTCCCAACGCTGCTTTTTAATGCCTGCTGGTATTAAGAGTCTGGCAGGAGAGGGTCTACCGCTCCTTTTTCTTGGCGACTCGAACATACTGCAAATCCCCTTACGTAAATTGCGTATCCTATCTTTTTAATGGGATTTGCCTAATGCCGGTATTACGAGTCTTGGAAGAAGTGAGCGGTAGACCCTCTCCTGTCAAGACTCCTACCGCATTTAAAAGTCAGTAGTTAAGAGTTTTATGGGCTAACGCCGTAACATAAAACGCTTAACTAAAGTGCTACAAAGTACACAAACACCCATAAACTACCTATTAACCCCTAAACCGAGCCCCCCCCCCAAATCGCAAACACTTAAATACAGTTTTTAACCCCTAATCTGCCGACCGGACATCGCGCCACTGTAATAAATATATTAACCCATAAACCGCCACACTCCCGCCTTGCAAACACTAGTTAAATTTTATTAACCCCTAATCTACCATCCCTAACATCGCCGACACCTATCTACATTTATTAACCCCTAATCTGCTGCACCCGTCGCCGCTACTATATTAAATTTATTAACCCCTAAACCTAAGTCTAACCCTAACCCTAACACCCCCTAACTTAAATATAATTTAAATAAAACGAAATAAAATTACTACAATTAAATAAATTAATCCTATTTAAAACTAAATACTTACCTATAAAATAAACCATAAGATAGCTACAATGTAACTAATAGTTACATTGTAGCTATCTTAAGGTTTATTTTTATTTTACAGGCAACTTTGTATTTATTTTAACTAGGTAGAATAGTTATTAAATAGTTATTAACTATATAACAACTACCTAGTTAAAAAAGTACAAATTTACCTGTAAAATAAATCCTAACCCAAGTTACAATTACACCTAACACTACACTATAATTAAATTAATTTACTAAATTACCTACAATTAAATACAATTACATTAAATAAACTAAAGTACGAAAAACAACAAACACTAAATTACAGAAAATAAAAAAAGAATTACATTTTTTTAAACTAATTACACCTACTCTAATCCCCCTAATAAAATAAAAAGCCCCCCAAAATAATAAAAATCCCTACCCTATATTAAATTACAAATAGCCCTTAAAAGGGCCTTTTGCAGGGCATTTCCCCAAAGTAATCAGCTCTTTTACCTGTAAAAAAAAAAATACAATACCCCCCTACATTAAAACCCACCACCCACACACCCAACCCTACTCTAAAACCCACCCAATCCCCCCTTAATTAAACCTAACACTACCCTCTTGAAGATCACCCTACCTTGAGACGTCTTCACCCAGCCGGGCACAAGTTATCCTCCAGAGGGGCAGAAGTCTTCATCCTATCCGGCCAGAAGAGGACCTCCAGATGAGCAGAGGTCTTCATCCAGACGGCATCTTCTATCTTCATCCATCCGGAGCGATGGATGAAGAGGATGCTCTGTGTCGGCTGGATTGAAGATGGACCTGCTCCTCTCCGGATGGATTAAGATAGAAGATGCCGCCTGGATGAAGACTTCTGCTCATCTGGATGTCAGTATATTTATAAGAAATCTTAGCAGTATTCTCCAAACAATGTGTGAGTATATGGCAGGGAATATATTTAACAATCTTTCTTTAGACTGAACCCACAATCAATATACTTATACTAAGACAAATTTAATATAAGTATCTGAATTCTTTATTATTAGTAAATAACTATGAACATGTTGATACATAAATATTTGTAATAATTAGAATATGAGTCAATATTATATGCGTTAAAACAAAAACTATTTAAAATATGCTATGCAAAGCTCATGTAAATTTTACTTTTAAAACCAGCCTTTCATTCAGAGCTACATTTAAAATATTACAATGAGATTTAAAATAGCAGCTACAAACATTCAACAATATGATTTACAGTGCTAATTTAGACAATAGTACAATATACACTTCTATTAAAACATCAGAAATTGTATATATTATTTATGTAAAGACCCAATTCTGAGTTATCACTCTATAGTTGTATAGATAAAACAATTTAGCATCAAGGATATGTGTTTAACAATATACACATGCAGAATACAAGTAAAATGCAGACTGCTCTCTAAATCTATTGAATACAAATTGACTATGTTCTTACCAATAAGCTTTGTTTCAAGTTTTTAAAAATTAGAACAATTATACTTTACCAATTTGAACCAATTTGTAGCGGTCTTTAGGTCATCTCATTTAAAGGAAAGTTATTGCATAGATCAGGGATAAGCTTCCAGTTCCTTGCTGAAGTGAAATGTATTTCCAGGCAGCCAAAATTAAAAACACTTTTTGTCTTAGCAAGTCACAAAAAAACTGTCCCTTGTGCATTCACTACTCCTATTTTTATAATCATTGATTACCTGTTTCGTTCACGCCCTTTTTGCTTGTCCCTTCTCATTGGTTCACCCTGTGAATGCCGGTTGCCAAGGAGATGCATTCTTTAACAGCCAATCATCTCCTGGCTGTAATACCTGTGTCGCAACACCGTACCTTGTCCATCGGGTGGCAGTATTACAAACAGACAGCACAAAACAATGCAGCATGACAAACAAATACAGCTATACATTTAAACATCTTTCTTTAAAATGTGTAATAACTGCCATAATTTCTTGCATGAACCCCTCAGAATATCAATCATAGATGAGGCAAATTTATATCACCTCTCTGATCATTTTGATATCAAATATGTTATATTATTTATATTAAATAATTTATATTGCTAACTATTTAATTTTTCCTATTAAACATACCACAATTTACTTCATTAGCACATTTCTCTTGTTAGCATTTATATTTCATTATCAGATGTCAATATTTCATAGTCATATCACATCAAAGTAACTTCCATATATCCATCTCACTATATTTCAAGAGATGTATTTAAAACTTTATAAACATTTATTGCACATTCATATGATATGACTTATTTCATCCCATGTATCGTCCGTATGTGTCATCTTTTAGTTCCACCTGGAAAAACAGGAAAGCATGTTATATATACATGTAATTCAAATATGGTATTATTAATATTGTTATTTAATCTATAATAATTCTGAATTTATTTCCTATATAAATGTCCCATGCAGCAATTATTTATTTAATATAAAACATACTATTTCAATATATATATACATATATGGCTATTTGAATCATTCCAAACATATATGGAAAACTGGCATTGTTCCCTTTGCAAAATGTATTTAATTCTACTTAAAATCTAAATACAGTTGTTTTGAAGCCATGTGCTTTCTCTGTGTTATCCTCCCTAGACTCTTCGTCTCTTATTCACCACATGGGGTCATTTTTGTACCTGAGAGTAATGCTGACATTCTCACAAAACATGTCACTTTTGAGATCCTATTACACCTTTCCAGTTTGAAAGACAAATGGTATCCTGATTCCAGTCTGCTAATTCCCATCTCATTATCTCTTAAATCAACAGCCTTAGACATTTATGTTTTTATTAACTGTATGGGGGTAAGGGATGCTCTGAAGCTTGTATTTTTAATTAAGGAGCAAATGGTGCCTTTTGAATAACCTTATCTGTTCAGTGGAGGAAGAATTATACATGTTTGAAGTCAGTTTGTCTGACAGAAATGAATCATTTCTACTGACCAGTCAGATCTGAATAAATATAATTGTATTGCATAGCCTTAAAATATATGATTGAAATATATGTATATTTATTAACCTTACATATACCTTGACATGGAGGTCCTCTTCTGGCCGGATCAGATGAAGACTTCTGCCCCTCTGGAGAACCACTTGTGCCCAGCTGGGTGAAGACGGCTCAAGGTAGGGTGATCTTCAAAGGGGTAGTGTTAGGATTTATTAAGGGGGGATTGGGTGGGTTTTAGAGTAGGGTTGGGTGTGTGGGTTTTAATGTGGGGGGTATTGTATTTTTTTTTTTACAGGTAAAAGAGCTGATTACTTTGGGGCAATGCCCCGCAAAGGGCCCTTTTAAGGGATATTTGTAATTTAGTATAGGGTAGGGATTTTTATTATTTTGGGTGGACTTTTTATTTTATTAGGGGGATTAGAGTAGGTGTAATTAGTTTAAAAAAATTGTAATTATTTTTTTATTTTCTGTAATTTAGTGTTTGTTTTTGTACTTTAGTAATTTAATTGTATTTAATTGTAGGTAATTTAGTAAATTAATTTAATGATAGTGTAGTGTTAGGTGTAATTGTAACTTAGGTTAGGATTTATTTTACAGGTAAATTTGTACTTATTTTAACTAGGTAGTTACTATATAGTTAATAACTATTTAATAACTATTCTACCTAGTTAAAATAAATACAAAGTTGCCTGTAAAAAAAATATAAACCCTAAGCTAGCTACAATGTAACTATTAGTTATATTGTAGCTAGCTTAGGGTTTATTTTATAGGTAAGTATTTAGTTTTAAATAGGAATAATTTATTTAATTGTAGTTATTTTATTTAGATTTATTTAAATTATATTTAAGTTAGGGGGGTGTTGAACTTAGGTTTAGACTTAGGTTTAGGGGTTAATAAATTTAATATAGTAGCGGAGACGTTGGGGGTGGCAGATTAGGGGTTAATAAGTGTAGTTAGGTTGCGGCGACATTGGGGGGGGCAGATTAGGGGTTAATAAATATAATGTAGGTGGCGGCGATGTTGGGGGCAGCAGATTAGGTGTTCATAGGGATAATGTAGGTGGCGGCGGTGTCCGGAGCGGCAGATTAGGGGTTAATAATATAATGCAGGTGTCGGCGATGATGGGGACAGCAGATTAGGGGTTAATAAGTGTAAGATTAGGGGTGTTTAGACTCGGTTTTCATGTTAGGGTGTTAGGTGTAGACATAAAAAGTGTTTCCCATAGGAATCAATGGGGCTGCGTTAGGAGCTGAACGCTGCTTTTTTGCAGGTGTTAGGTTTTTTTCCAGCTGAATCTGCCCCATTGTTTCCTATGGGGAAATCGTGCACAATCACGTTTAGCCAGTTTACCCCTATCGTAAGCAACGCTGGTATTGAGGTGAGATGTGGAGCTAAATTTTGCTTTACGCTCATCTTTTTGTGGCTAACGCCAGGTTTAAAAAAACCTGTAATACCAGCGTTGTCTTAAAAGGCCACTGTAAGTAAATATTTTCTATGCCTGTTACTAACTAACTACCCCAAATACACTTTTTATCAATAGCATTTCATTAACATATCTCTACCGTATATCAGAAATCTTGTCTGCAAATTTAATTGTTTTCCAAACCCACTCCGTGGGTATCCTTTGCTCTGTACCAATCCATTTACAATACCTAGGTTTCAAAATGGCGCTTTAAACACAAAGTTATTGGTTTAAGTATTTTGAACATGAAGTGCTGAAAATAGTGGGCAGGATAACGTGACATCATCGGCGAATAAAAGATATAACTTTTAGAACGTTATGAAACTTAGTTTTGGAGAAAATATAGGTCAGCAGGTTTTAATTAATGTTTATTAACTTTAATATTTTAGTTGTTTAGCTTAAAAATTATAACAGAAAGTAATCCTTTAAGGGAGCGTTAAAAAAAAAAAGGCTTGTTAGCAACGCACCCCTGCAAAACTCGTAATCTCGGTGATAGGAATGTAAAATTTGAGTAACACATATCAGGGTCCACAACTTAGGACTAATACGGTCGGGTTAGTGCACATGAAGAAATGTTATCTTTAATGCGTGTTACTGAAATATTAAATATAAACTATTAAATATATTAATAAAAATGTAAAATTATTATACATACTGTAAAAAATATATATATATTCTATATGTTATTTAGAATATTTTACAGTATCCATAATTATTTTAAAACAAAAATATTAATATTTTCTAATAGTTTATATTTAATATTTCAATAACGTGCACTGAAGATAGCGATTGTTCATGTGCGCTAACCTGACCTCGTTAGTCCTAGGTTGCAAACCCCAATGCGTGTTACACATATTTTACATTCCTATATTCTTCACATAGAAAAAATTTAGTTTTTATAATTAAATATATATTTCTTTATATATCTAATACTATTGATGTAAAATACACATCTATACCTATATATCTATAGGAATATCTATACAGGTATAATAGGTATATATAGAAATATATATTAATAATAAAAAGTATGTTGTTCTGTATATGAAGAACATTGGAATGTAAAATATTCATAATTCATGTTAAGTTTTGCGCACTTGAATAAACATGATTGGTTTAGCACACGAGAATGGGTGTTAGATTTTTTTTTTCAATTTGCACACTTCAACTAAGCCTTTGGGGGGATAAGTTAATGTGATCCTGTCTTCACAAAGTCTATCTTTTTGCACACGTCGGGTTTCGCTCACGCACAAAACTTTTTACTTTAAACTTGTAATACAAGTGCAAGCCAACGCACGCAAAATGCCTTAGTCTAACGAAAATAGCGCTCCACTCATTATTTAGCCCTAAAGGGGGAAAACATTTAAAAAAAAAAAAAAAACCACTTTATGGGCTATATAAATAGATAATCTACAAAACATTTATGCAAAGAAAAAATGAGTGTATAATGTCCCTTAACCTCATTTTATATTGAACTAACTAGTTGTTTTTTTAAATTGTAAAATATTTGATAACTCATGTCCACATGTTGAGATTGTAATATAAAATGTTTAGTTATGTGAAGTAAACAGTTTGCAACAAAAACAGTACCTTCATGATCTAATTTGCCTCCTTTTCCTGTTATGTAAAGGTACATTCAATTAAAAAAATATTCCCCATAAAAATAAAAAAAACTTTGTAATTCCTTTATTCATTTTTCTTGCTTTTCTTTTAATTTAACTCTGAATAAAGAAAAGGTAGGATACCAGAAAGGTAGGAGTGCATTCTGTGCAATGCAAAACTCTGACAATCCTACATGCTGCACAGTTATTGGTTGACATTTACAGCAGCTTTCTTATATCTGTCCCTAATTGGTGACAACAAATGATGTAAAATTAACTACATTCAAAAGAGTTTCAAGACACATCTCCTAAGATTGTTTTTTTTTTTTAAATATGTGTATGTGTGTGTATGAGTATGTGTTAATATGTGTGTATGAGTGTGGGTGTGTGAGTATGTGTTTTTGGGTGTGAATGTGTGTGTATGTGTGTGAATCAGTATGTGTTAATATTTGTTTGTGTGCGTGAGTATATGTGTTTAGGTGTGAATGTGTGTGTGTGTGTGTATGTGTGTGCATGTGTATGTGTTGATGTGTGTGAATGTGTATATGTATGCATCTGCGTGTATGTATGTGTATGTGTGCATGTGTGTATATGTATGTGTGCGTGCGTGCGCATGTATATTTGTGTATGCATGTGTGTGCATGCATTTGTGTGTGTGTATGTATGAATGTTTGTATGTATGTATATATTTATGTATGTGTGTGCGTGTTTAATATTCTTTTAATGTAAAATTTGCAAACAGAATATGCAGCACAATATCAGAAAAAGGTCTACAGTTTCAAACTGAGATCCTTATGGATCATATTACTCTCCTATCTCTGTACATATTTCAGAAAACACATGCACTTTTCGAATTCTTTTGAGTCCCATCTTTTTTTTATATATTGTGTTTTGAGAATATATTCTTGAACCTAGAATAGCCAAAGGCAGCCCCCTGTGGAATGCCCCAGAACAACCAAAGCCAGCTGCTTCTAGAATGCCTCAAAATAGCGACCGTCAACCCTTGTAGAATGCCCTAGAAAGGCCACAGATAGCCCCTTGTAGAATGCCCCAGAATGGTCACAGATATTCCCTTATAGAATGGCTACAGCCATTCCTTTATAGAATGTCCACAGCCATTCCCTTATAGAATGGCCACAGCCAGCCCCTTGTAGAATGTTCCAGAATGGCCACAGCCAAACCCCTATAGAATGCCATAGAATTGGCACAATCATTTACTAGTAGAATGCCCCAGAATGGTCAAAGCCAGCCCCTTGTAGAATTTTCCAGAACAGCCACAGACAGGCCCTTGCAGAATGCCCCAGAATAGCCACAGCCAGCCCCTTGTCGAATGCCCCAGAATGGAAACAGACAGACCATAGTAGAAATCTCTAGAATTTCTAAAGCCAGCTACTTGTAGAATTCCCCAGAATGGCGACAGCCAGCCTCTTGTAGGATGCCCTAGAATGTTGACCACCAGCCCCAGAATAGTGACAGACAAATACTTGTAGAATGCCTCAGAACGGCCAAAGCCAGCCCCTTGTAGCACTCGCACAAATTAATTGGCACTTACAGCCCTTGTTAGGGAAGTCAGAAAAATATATAACAATTCAAAAACAATTTAAAGAAAAATAAAACTAGATATGCGGAATTAGAGAATTATGCCACAACTGAACACAATAAATTCGCAAAACCATATTAGCCTAAAACTATAAAAACAAGCAATTTACAATTTGCAATCGAAAATGTTAAAAACTTTAGGTATGCCTATACGTTAAAAAAACGTTAAAGAACATTACCACACTGCAATGTCCCAGAAAAAGGATAAGTACACGAAGTGCAATGCTGCTGTTTCACCAAATGTATCCTTTACACCAAATGGAGTAGGGCAGAAACTTTACTCTAAAACAATAAAAAGCACAAAAACAGACTCAAGTGTTATAGTCAACAATCACATAAAGCACACACTGTAGAAATGCACTTACAATGTTTAATTAAGTATGAGCAATTAGAAACAAGTAAAAGCATTCCATTCTCAGATGCTTAATACTCAGACAGTCTTATCCGCTTTCCCGGTCCCCTGATCAAGCCTTACGGCGTGGTCTGTAACCAGCGTTTCTCACAGATACCGTCACATAGTTCTTTGCTGACAATGGGAACTAACCCACCAGAACTATGGGTACTCGGATAGTCCAAAAAGGCCTTTGAATTACCTCTACGCGTTTCGTCCGCTAACGTGCAGACTTTTTCAAGAGGGTGGAAGTTGAAAGTGAATTGTTGGGATTCCTCCCTTCATATAAACACCCAAAGTATTTTCTATTGGTTAAAATAAACTGTTCTTCAGTTGTGATATGCAGCGGTAATTTAAACTAAAAAGCAAGTTAATATCCAACAATATATTGCTGCATTTAGTTCACATGATATGTAAAACAACCCTAACTAAAACAAACAGTGTAATTTCATCTAATGAACAAAGAACCGCAAAGTATCCTATCTTAAAACACATTTGAGTACATCATAAAAACAAAAAAAAGTTCATGCAAAACATTATTTTACAGTTGTGCTCATAAGTTTACATACCCTGGCAGAATTTATGATTTCTTGGCCATTTTTCAGAGAATATGAATGATAACACAAAAACTTTTCTTTCACTCATGGTTAGTGTTTGGCTGAAGCCATTTATTATCAATCTACTGTGTTTACTCTTTTTAAATCATAATAACAACAGAAACTACACAAATGACCCTGATCAAAAGTTTACATACTTTGGTGATTTTGGCCTGATAACATCCACACAAGTTGACACAAAGGGGTTTGAATGGCTATTAAAGGTAACCGTCCTCACCTGTGATCTGTTTGCTTGTAATTAGTGTGTGTGTATTAAAGGTCAATGAGTTTCTGGACTCCTGAGAGACCCTTGCATCCTTCATCCAGTGCTGCACTGACGATTATGGATTCTGAATCATGGGGAAAGCAAAAGAATTGTCAAAGGATCTGTGGGAAAAGGTAGTTGAACTGTATAAAACAGGAAAGGGATATAAAAACATATCCAAGGAATTGAGAATGCAAATCAGCAGTGTTCAAACTCTAAGAAGTGGAAAATGAGGGGTTCTGTTGAAACCAAACCACGATCAGGTAGACTAACTAAAATTGCCAGGAAAATTGTTCAGGATGCAAACACAAACCCACAAAGAACTTCAGGTGAAATACAAGACTCTCTGAAAACATGTGGTGTGGCTGTTTCAAGATGCACAATAAGGAGGCACTTGAAGAAAGGTGGGCTGCATGGTCGAGAAGCCAGAATAAAGCCATTACTACGCAAATTTCACAAAGTATCCCGCTTACAATACACCAAACAGCACAGAGACAAGCCTCAAACCTTCTGGCATAAAGTCATTTGGAGTGATGATACCAAAATTGAGGTTTTTGGCCACAACCATAAACGCTACATTTGGAGAGGAGTCAACAAGGCCTATGATGAAAGGTACACCATTCCTACTGTGAATCACGGAGGTGGATCGCTGATGTTTTGGGGATGTGTGAGCTACAAAGGCACATGAAATTTGGTCAGAATTGATGGGAAGATGAATGCAGTATATTATCAAACAGAACCCCTCATTTTCCACTTCTTGATTAGAGTTTGAACACTGCTGATTTGCATTCTCAATTCCTTGGATTTCTTTTTATATCCCTTTCCTGTTTATACAGTTCAACTACCTTTTCCCGCAGATCCTTTGATAATTCTTTTGCTTTCCCCATGACTCAGAATCCAGAAACGTCAGTGCAGCACTGGATGAAAGATGCAAGGGTCTGTCAGGAGTCCAGAAACTCATTGACCTTTTACACACACACACTAATTACAAGAAAACATATCACAGGTGAGGATTGTTACCTTTAATAGCCATTCAAACCCCTGTGTGTCAACTTGTGTGCATGTTATCATGCCAAATTCACCAGGGTATGTAAACTTTTGATCAGGGTCATTTGGGTAGTTTCTGTTGTCATTATGATTTAAAAAGAGTAAACACAGTTGATTGATAATAAATGGCTTTAGCCAAACACTAACAATGAGTGAAAGAAAAGTTTTTGTGTTATCATTCATATTCTCTGAAAAATGGCCAAGAAATCATAAATTCTGTCAGGGTATCTAAACTTATGAGCACAAGTGTATATACAAAAACCTTAAAATACATTAAATACATTGTTCTAACACTAATACATAATATGACAGGTAATAACCACAATAAATAACCTTATATTTCCCTTATTAGAAACACAAACAGCAACAGAAGCTTTTACTAGATCACTAAATATGAGAATAATAGAATTTTTACAATTGAAGTGAAAGTAAATGCTAGGATTTACTATTGAAACAAAATTTGGCTAAGAGGTGAAAACGTCTTCACCTCTTAGCCAATAGCCGTGCATTAAATCTGACTCCCATGGGCGCCAAGCCAGATTTACCGCACGGCTATTGGCTAAGAGGTGAAAATGTCACCTCTTAGCCAATTTTTTTTTATTGCCGTGGGCTGCTGTACAAGGTAAACATGGCGATCGATTGAATCAAATAAAGGAGCTTTCTAAATGAAGTATCTTATACTTCATGAATGAAAGTCCCCTTTACTTGTTTCAATAGTAAATCCTAGCGTTTGTAAAATGTTAGGATTTACTTTCACTTTAACTTTAAATTAAAACAAAGGTAGAAGAGAATGAGGTGAGACCCTGATTCATGCTAGAGTCCCCAAACCAATGCCAGTAATAAAAGAATACCTATATAAATGTATGTATATACACATATATGTTTATAAAAGATGTTCCCTATTATGATGTATGTCCCTATTGGTACACAGGGTGATCAGATACCGGTTTTTACTGAACTAGTTATGGAAGACGTTTTTAATCTTTTCCATAAGAAAATAACTAATCTGCTCAACATACATAATGACAATCTGACGTTCCAGGAAAGGAATTTATGAAATTAATTAATTCACTTAAGAAATTAATGAATAATACAGATATAGTCATCAGGGCGGCCTATAACGGAGGTGGGATCGTGATTCAGAGTAGAAGTGATTATATAACCAAAGCTTACAATCTATTAGATAGGGAGACTTATTGGGGGGTAGTTATCAAGCCGTCAACCTCAAATACGCTGGAATTCCGCAGCGTATTTGTGGCGAGGCTGATTCGACCTTAGTTATCAAAGGCTAGAGACCGGCAAAAGTAGAATTTAGTGACGTAAGCTTCAATCCGCCGGACTCAGTCCGACACAGATCGATTCTTATGTCACTCCAGATGTTCCGCACACAAGTGCGGCACAATCTGACTACTTTTGCTAGTTATCAAAAAACTAGCAGGTACGCTCAGCACTTTTCCGGCCCAGCGTACCTGGTTTTCAATCCCGCCGCCCTGGAGGCTGCGGATTCCATAGGAATCAATGGGAGTCTGACCATAGCGAAAGTTCATGTTCGCTGCTGCCAGACATCCCATTGATTCCTATGGGAGCTGTCTACACCTAACACCCTAACATGTACCCCGAGTCTAAACACCCCTAATCTGCCCCCCTACACCGCCGAAACTAAATAAAGTTATTACCCCCTAAACCGCCGCTCCCGGAGCCCACCGCCACTCTAATAAAATGATTAAGCCCTAAACCGCCACTCCCGGAGCCCACCGCAAGCTATAATAAATATGTTAACCCCTAAACTGCCGCTCCCTGACCCCGCCGCAACTATAATATATGTATTAACCCCTAAACCTAAGTCTAACCCTAACACCACCCAACTTAAATATTAATTAAATAAATCTAAATAATATTTCTATTATTAACTAACGGCTAGATTTAGAGTTCGGCGGTAGATGGGTTGCTAACGCCACGCGTGTTTTATGTCTAACGCACGGCATTGTTTGACTCCAGTATTTAGAGTTCAAATAAGACCATCTAACGATGCTCTTAACGCGTGTATGTCACACGCGTAATCCTGCCCGCGTTAGACAGTCTCCCATAGAGATCAATGGGAAAGGCAAAAAATTGATTTTTTCACCTAACACTCGATCTCGCGAGAATACGCACAGCTCGGTCATATGACGCATACCACATCATGCACAACAATAACACGCCGCAAATGTCACAACAACAATTAATCAACAAAGCACACAAGCATTACACATTCACAAGCGGGGGAATTTGTAATAAAATTTTATACGGGGAATACGCATATACTTTAAGATGCGGAAAATCGCAAAATAACAACAAGGATTAAAAAAGATATACATACACTAGAAAAAAATCGCATTCAATATCACTATATATTATGACAAACATACATATACAACACTTCACGAAAAACACACCATCGCAAATTCACATTTAAAAAGAATACTATTGTACAATGAAAGAGAAAACGACCACTGACATCATCGCATTCTACACATTCCACAAATACCAACTCTAAATGAGCATGCGCAAATTCACACACTTAATACACATTGCAATAATATTAATTGCTAATAAAGCACACCTGAACACTATTTACAACGGAAATTGGGACATCATTAAACATTTACACAGGGTATATAAGCACCACACAAGCAGGGCTTCTTTGACTGTGTTGCTGTTGGGTCTTTGGAGATTGGAGGTTTAAGATTAGAGAGTTTGAGAATTTTTGAGAGTGATTTAGTGTTAGCGTGAGAGAGTGAGTGAGTTAGTGGGAGTTAGTGGGAGTGGGAGAGAGTCTGTTAGTGGGAGCGTGAGTGAGTTAGTGGGAGTTATTAGTGAGAGTTGTTAGTGGGAGCGTAAGTTACTGGTAGTTAGTGAGAGTTAGTGGGAGTGTTTGTTAGTGAGAATTAGTAGTAGTGTGAGTTAGCGAGCGAGTGATTTTTCTGTACACTTAACACATTTACACGCAAACACATTCAATACATACATACACTTATCAATAACACTACATACACTCCATACCCCCTACCCCCTCATACTACACTCCATACCCCATTCCTTGTAGTCCCATTCCCTTTCATCCCATTTACTCTTATCCCATACCCCATACCCATCCCATACCCATCCCCTAGTTACATTTAGTTTACATATCCTCCTTTTAGTCTTCTTCTTCTTTTCGTTTATTTAAATACTCCTTACCCTCTTTGTTTTTTTACATCCCTCTCACACTTTAAGCACCTTTTTTGTCTTTTTACTTCTTTATTTTGACCCCCTTTCATTTCATCACACTCACTTTTTGTTTGATTATTTGGGGTTTAGTTTAGGAAGAGATGGAGGCCAGGCAGGGGACAGGTAGAGGGGGGAGTAGAGGGAGGGGGAGAGGAACAGGGCAGGAAGGGGGGCAGGAAGCGGGGGTGGAAGCGGTGAGTGGACCCAGCCACTTGGTTCAAGATGACCAAGTGGCTGGGCCCAGTGGCGGTCAGAGTAGGGCTTCACAGTCCGGGAAACAGAGGGCATCATCACAGGGGAAGGCCAAGGCGACTAGGGAGGCGAGGTTTACAATGGAGGAGAAGGAGGCCCTCGTAGAGGCCTATATGGCCAGGCATAGGAGGCTGCAGCACCAAAAGACAACCCCGACTGACAGGAGGAGGCTCTGGAATGAGATCAGGAATGCAGTCAATGCAGTGGGTGGCCGGAACCGAGATATGGATTCGATCAAACATCGCTACCGGGACTGTAAACAGGAACTCAAAAAAAAGTTAGGTCTGGAGGCACGACATGCCGCAGGAACCGGTGGCGGACCTGCCCTTGAAATCGAGTACTGCCGATGGGAGGAAATGTTGCGGCCCAGCATCTCCGAGGTGGAAGTAGTCGGTATCCGAGGAATTGATACCGGGAACCTGCCACTCTCATCTGGCGGTAAGCTCATTGAACAATAATTTCACATACGAATGTATTTCAATGGACACTATACGCAAACATTTACTTTCATGATTGAGGTAGCGAATACAATTTGACAAAACATTCAAATGTACTTAAATTACCTAATTTGAATCCTTCTTGAGATATATTTTAAGGAAGAAATAGCCATGCACACGGTGAAACAATCACAGGAGGCAGCTATATTCAGCTAACAATCAGCATCTTCTAAGCATATTTAGATATGCTTTTCAGCAAAGAATATCCAGAGAATTAAGCGAATTAGATAAGAAAAGTACATTCGAAAGTTGATAAAAAATGTATGCTTCTAAATCATGAAAGATAAAACATTGGGTTTCATGTGTTAAGGATCCGATTAATGCTATAACGTTGTTTACACGCATTCAATTACTTTGCGGTTACATCAGTATCTAGGCTATGTTAGGTGTGCATTTAAACAGACTGAAAACAAACGCTAAAACATTCATATTGACCAGATATCACAAACACGGTTTATGAAAAAGCTGAAATCGTATTGATTGTTTGTTAGATTTCTAAGTGGATTAATGATTCTGCATTTGTAATTGTATCGTAAGCTAAGTCATTTAAAGCTTGATTTTCTAATATGCTAATATATACATTTTTCTTTTTTTTGTTTTTTTAATATACAGAGTCTGGGGAGGAGGCAGCACAGGAAACACAGCCTCATGCATCTCCCCGGGATGAGAGTGGTGGGGAGGAATTTCCACTTCGGAGGGAAGAGGCCCCCCGTGAAGAAGAGCGCACGGGAGATGATGAAGAGGCCCCGGAAGCAGAGGAGGATCCCGCGGAACCCGAGGCACCTCAAGAACCCGCACACCGCCGTGCACGGGCACCCCGCCGTGCACGGGTACAACAACAAGCACAACAAGAGGAAATAGCGGAGGTGCGGGTTCTACTGGACTACATAGACCAGATGCGTACCTCACGGATAGAAAATATTGAAGGACGCAACAGAATACTTGATGGCCAAAATAAAATTATTCAAGGACAAAATCAAATCATCACCATACTGAATCGAATTGAAGAAGGACAAACCAGAATATTTCAGCTTCACCAAGAAATGTTCACTTTTTTCCGGGAGGCGCATGCTGGTCTACCTCCTGGTCCGCCTCTTGTTGCTGGGCCTCTTGTTGCTGGGCCTCTTG